>NW_026060325.1:0-15985 GCF_024139225.1 Suncus etruscus | reverse complement strand
GTGTCATGGACTGTTTTACCGACGTGTTGTTCTATATATCTTATGGTATTAGGTCTGCTATCAAGGTCTTTAATCCATTTGGATTTTACGTTTCTATATGATGTTCACTGGGGGTTTGCAAGTGGCTAACCAGTTCTGCCAGCACCACTTGTTGAAGAGGTTTTCCGTGCTCCACTTGAGATTTCTTGCTCCTTTCTCAAAAATACGGTAATTGTTATGTCTGGAGGACAATGCCTGAGAACTCAAGCCTATTCCACTGATCTGAGGGTCTGTCTTTATTCCAATACCAAGCTGTTTTGATTACTATTGCTTTGTAGTGCAGTTTAAAGTTGGGGAAAGTAATGCCTCCCATTTTCCTTTTCCCTAGGAGTGCTTTAGCTATTTGAAGGTGTTTATTGTTCCAGATGAACTTCATAAATACTTGATCCACTTCTTTGAAGATTGTCATGGGTATTTTAAGGGGATCACATTAAATCTGTATAATGCTTTGGGGAGTATTGCCATTTTAATGATGTTAATCCTGCCAATCTATGAGCCGGGTATGTGTTCCCATTTCCGTGTGTCCTCTCTTATTTCTTGGAGCAGGGCTTTATAGTTTTCTTTGTATAGGTCCTTCACATCTTTGGTCAAGTTGACTCCAAGATATTTGAGTTTGTGTGGCACTATCATTATTGGTGTATAAAAGTCCATTGATTTCTGTGTGTTGATTTTGTAGCCTGTCACCTTGCTATATGAGTCTATTGTATCTAGAAGCTTTTTGGTAGAGTCTTTAGGGTTTTCTAAGTAGAGTATCATGTCATCTTCAAACAGCGAGAGCTTGACTTCTTCCTTTCCTATCTGGATTCCCTTGATATCTTTTTCTTGCCCGATCGCTATAGCAAGAACTTCCAGTACTATGTTGAAGAGGAGTGGTGAGAGTGGACAGCCTTGTCTTATATACAAATTTAGAGAAAAGGCTTTTATTTTTTCTGCATTGAGGATAATATTTGCCATTCACTTGTGGTAGATGGCTTCAACTAGATTGAGAAAGGTTCTTTCCTTTCCCGTCTTGCTGAGAGTTTTGATCAAGAATGGGTGTTGGACCTTATCAAATTCTTTCTCTGCGTCTATTGATATGATCATGTGAATTTTATTTTTCTTGTTGTTGATTTTGTGTACTATCTTGATAGATTTGTGGATGTTAAACCATCCTTGCATTCCTGGGATAAAACCTACTTGGTCGTAGTGTATGATTTTCTTGATGATGCATTGGATTCTATTTGCCAGGATTTTGTTGAAGATCTTTGCATCAGCTTTCCTCAGGGATATTGGTCTGTAATTTTCTTTTTTGGCAGCATCTGTCTGGTTTTGGTGTCGAGGTGATGTTGGCTTCATAAAAGCTGTTTGGGAGTGTTCTTGTTTTTTCAATTTCATGGAAGAGCCTGGCTAGGATTGGTAGTAGTTCCTCTTGAAAAATTTAAAAAATTTATTAGGAAATCCATCTGGGCCTAGGCTTTTCTTTTTGGGCAGATGTTTGATTACAGTTTCAATTTCCTCAGTAGTGATGTGGGTGTTTAGATATGCTACATCCTCCTTACTTAAATGTGGAAGGACATAAGTGTCCAAGAATTTTTCCATTTCTTCTAGGTTCTCATGTTTAGCAGCATACTTTCGCAAAGTAGTCTCTGATTACCCTTTGTATCTCTTCAATATCTTTCGTAATCTCCCCATATTCATTTCTTCTTTTTCTGGTTTTTGGCCCATAGCCTGCGGTACTTGGGTTACTCCTGGCTGTCTGCTAAGAAATAGCTTCTGGCAGGCACAGGGGAACATATGAGACACCGGGATTCGAACCAACCACTTTTGGTCCTGGATCGGCTGCTTGCAAGGGAAACGCCGCTGTGCTAACTCTCAGGGCCCACGCCTTTTCATTTCTAATATGGGTTATCAGGTTTCTCTCTCTCTCTCTGTTTCTGTGAGTTTTGCCAATGGTCTATCAATCTTGTTTAATTTTTTAAAGAACCGTCTTCTGCTTTCTTTGATCTTTCAGATTGTTTTTTGATTTTCCACTTCATTGATTTCTGCTTTCAGCTTTGTCATTTCCTTCTGTCTCCCTAATTTTGGTTCCTTTTGTTGGTCATTTTCTAACTTCATGAGCTGCGTTGTTAAGTAATTCAGGTATGCCACTTTTTCCTTCCTGATGTGTGCTTGTAGAGCTATAAATTTTTGAAGAAGAGAAAAGTAATAAACTCGGGTAAAAGTTTAATATGCCGAAAATGGGCGGAATCCTTCTAGAGGCTCTCATCATCGTTTTGAGAGACGAAGGAGAAAAATAAGGTCAAACTCCCCAACAGTACAAAAAGAAGTGTCAAATACCCAGTGAGCACTCCAACAATAACAAAGATAAGCACCACGAAAATAACCATGGTCTTGAGATAAAAAACATGACAGGGCGTATAAAGAAAGAAAAGAAAAGATGGAAAAACGTAAATATAAATGGGGACAACAACTTCAATAACCACACCAAAACAAGGAAATCGACAAGAAGTAGATAGGTAAATAAAAATTAAAAAATAATTTAAAATGAGTATTTAAAAAATAATATATATAAAAAAATGTTTTGTGCTTTTTGCCTTTTCCCTCCTGCAATGGCACAGTAAATATTGAGGTCATTCAAAAGGAATTCTCTTGGCCTAAGAGATATGGGGTTTCTCCACCCTTGGAGTATATTCTCATGGGATTAACTATAGACTTTGTTCAGGTTCATATACTCTCCCCTTGGTGCTTATGTGGTGTGTGGAAGGCTTCTGCTCTTTCCTGGGTGATAAAATCAGACTTCTTTATCTAGAGATCTCAGTATCTGCACAGGTCCCGGAGTGGGATTTATAATGAAGTCTTTCTTTGTGGTTCTAGAGATTCTGTTCCCTCAGTGTCATTTTAATCCATCTTCTGTGGTTGTTGGTCTTGTTCTTTGCACTGATCCTAGGAAGGAACCTAGAATAGCGTCTTTCATTGTGTTTCCAGAAGCCCCATTCTGTTGCAATTGTCTCAGCCAGACCTTTGGAACTGCGGATCATGGTTGTTGTGCAGGTCATAATTAAAACCCTAGACTGGGTTTTTTTTTATTGGTCCCAAGATATATATAGTCCAGTCATGGTTCTAAAAGCCAGTCATCTGTAAATTGTGATCTTGACTTTTGAACCGTCCAAAGGGTGACAAATCTTCTGATTTTGTCTTCTCATTAGCTAGTGATGTAGGATAACCTGCTCTTAGGTCAAATTGTTCCCATTTTCTTCGTTGTCAGGATATCATATTAGAGCTGGCACTTGTTGGTGGCCCAGCGGTATTAAGGATGTCCCGGTTGGGATTTGTTTCCCGTTGCTGTTGTGAAGAACTTTGTCATTTCTATGTCTGGGATCCAGGGTTCAAGGCTGGACAGATGGTGTCTAATCACCTGGGGTTTAAGTTGGGTCCACATGACATATTTTCAAGGTGGGAGATATCCCTGTATTGTAAACAAGTATGAGTTCTTATCCCTAGTAGATAAGTGCTCGTTTTTATATGTAGGATTTCCCCTTTTATTAGTGTGCCTTTGCAGGGAGAAATGGTGCTACATTATATTGTCGTTGCATTTTGGGGTAGACAGATAAGAAAACAGAAACAGGTCACACACCCAAAAAAAGATAAAAATAGGAATAAAAATATATGTGCTCACCTATGTATATGTAGAACAAACATTTTAAAAAACTGAATTAACAAAGTAATTAAAGGAACGAAGTGATGCAAGAGAGTACTTCACTTTTGGGGATAAGCAGGTAAGGAGGTGGTGTAATACAGGTCTTAGACTTATGTTGAAAGTTTAGGTTTCCCCATTGTCTTTTGGGATTTTCTTGTGGTGTGTGGATTCCCAGGCACCTTTCCATCACAGCCCCTGACCTTCTTGAGATTGGTAAAGATATGCGGCAGGGAGGTCTTGGAAGAGCTCTTTTCTTTTAATTGGTCAATTTATTCCATTGACATTTAGGGAGATGATTGTCATAGGATTTAATGTCATATTTGTAGATAAGTTTGCTGTGTTTGTTGGTCTCTTGTCTTACAGTAGACCTTTCATTTTTTCCTTCAAGGCTGGTTTTTCATCTGTGAAGTTTCTGAGCTGTTGTTTACCCATGAAGCTATGTCTTCTTCCTTCAAACCTGAACATGAGTTGGGCTGGGTGAAGTATTCTCGGTGAGGCATTCATGTCATTCAGTCTTGTTACAATATCCCACCACTATCTTCTGGCATTGAGAGTTTCTTGTGACATGTCTGCGGTAAGGTCTTAGGGATGCTCCTTTGAATGTAATTTCCTTTTTTGATCTTGCTGCTTTCAGTATTCTATCTCTACCTGTGGGATTTGTCATTGTAACGCGGATATGTCTTGGGGTGTTTTTCTTTGGGTTTCTTTTACCTGGTACTCTTCGGGCATGCAGGATTTGATTGCATATAGTCTTTAACTCTGGGAGTATCTCTTTGATGATGTCTTTGACAGTTGATTCTTCCTGGAGATCTCCTACCTGGGTCTCTGGAACTCCAATGATTCTTATGTTGTTTCTGTTGAGTTTTTCAAAGATTTCTATTTTTATATGTTTGCATTACTTGAGTACTTTTTCAATGCCTGATCATTTTTCTTAAGGTTCTTTTCCAATTTCTTGTGCTGTGTTGAATTTTTCTACATCACATCTTCCAGTACTCCGATTCTCTCCTCAGCTGCTGATACCCTGCTGGCGAGGCCATCCACTGAGGTTTTCAGTTGAGCTACCGTGTTTTTCAGATCTGCATTTTCAGTTTGGAGTTTTCTAATTTCTGTCTTTGTGTTCTGTTCAGATCGATCCATGCTTTCTCTGAGTTCTACAAACATCTTCCATATTGCTATTTTAAGTTCCTTATCTGAGAGGTTAATCAGGTGGTTGGAATTTTTTAGGTCATCCAAGCTATCGTCTTCATTCTCTCTGCATGGTATTTGCCTGCGTGTTTTCCCCATTGTCACACTAGTAGTGTGGTTGTTCCTGTGTATTGTGGTGGGGTTTATTGGTTAGAAACAGTGTGCGGCTGCAAAGGTGCACTCTTCTGGGCCTCCAGGTGACAGCTTTTGAGGTTCGCTTCCCAGAGCTCTGAGGAGAGCTTCAAGATTCCAGGAAAGACAGAGAAGCACAGGACAGAGCACCCTGCAGGTCCTCAGTTTTCTCAGAAGAAGCACAGCAGGGCAGAATCTCCGCAGGTAGAGCAGTCAGCACTCTGTCTGGCAACCTTCACAGCCAGGCATTTCTTATTCACTTGCTCACTGGGCAGCTTCAGAATGCAGTTTTTGGGGGGTTTGCTTCCCAGGGGTCTGAGGAGAGGTTCAAGAATTCAGGAAGGACAGAGAATCCCTTCCTCTCTTATTGCTCCATATATGCCCCTCCCGAAGCTGCGCACTCTGTTGAAAAGGATTGTCTTCTCCGAATAGAGACAAGCTGTTCTTTGATTGAGGGTATACGAGTAGCTGCAGTCCCCTGCTAGAACCTCCAAACAAGCTCTCAAGTTCCATTTGTAGAAGAATGTAGGGTAGTCAAGTTTCCAAGACTCCAGACACATCCAAATGAGGCACTGCACATGGCAATCTACCAGCCTTTACAAAAAGAAAAGAAAGAAAATGTATTACCTATATATGGTACAGTGTCATGACTCTCCGTTACGTCACTGGTTGCAAGAGTCCAGGCACGGTAGCCCTACCAACCAGTTTATGGTATATTGATTTTCAGTCCAAGACAGAGAGACTATGGGTGCTTATTTTAGGGGATGCCTTATATTTTAGCCTGTAGGAAACCTATAAGTATGCCTTATTTTCAGAGGATGTTTTGATCAGAGTTAGTATTTCTTGGTCTGTTGCTTCTCTAATCACTACTCTGTCCATCTTGGTCATAAACGCTTTCTTGAGGTTGTATGCAATTTGGTCTGATAGAAATATAGCTGTCCCATCTTTTGTTTTTATTTCAGTAGCTTGTATAATTTTTTCTATTCTTTTCCTTTGAGCCTGAGTCTGTCCTCAACTTTAGGTTTCTGGGTGACACCCGTAGTTTCTCGAGGATTACTCTTCACTGTGCCCTTAGAAATTGCTCCTTAGGCCTGGAGAGATAGCACAGTGGTGTTTGCCTTGCAAGCAGCCGACCCAGCACCCAAAAAAAAACGGTCAATTAGAGGCAGCAGAAGAGTGCGGCCACTTCGCTTCACAGTCGCACACTCTTTCTATCCAAGGAACCTCACCACAACACGCAGAAAAAACCATACTACAAGCGTGACAATGGGGAAACCTCACAGGCAAACACCATGCACAGAGAATGAAGACGAAAGCTTGAATGACCGAATAAATTCCAACCACCTGATTAACCTCTCAGAAAAGGAACTTAAAATAGCAATATGGAAGATGTTTGTAGAACTCAGAGAAAGCATGGATCGATCTGAACAGAACACAAAGACAGAAATCAGAAAACACCAAACTGAAATAGCAGATCTGAAATACACGGTAGCTCAACTGAAAATCTGAGTGGATAGCCTCGCCAGCAGGGTATCAGCAGCTGAGGAGAGAATCGGAGTACTGGAAGATGTGATGCAGAGAAACTCAACAAAGCAGAAGAAATTAGAAAAGAACCTTAAGACAATGAACAGATAATGGATTTAGTACTCAAGGAATGTGAACAGATGAAAATAGAAGTCTTTGATAAACTTAACAAAAACAACATGAGAATCATTGGAGTCCCAGAGACCCAGGTAGGAGATTTCCAGGAAGAATCAACTGTCAAAGACATCATTGAAAAGATACTCTTAGAGTTAAAGACTACATGAAATCAAATCCTGCATGCCTGAAGAGTACCAGCTAAAAGAGACCCAAAGAAAAACACCCCAAGACATATCTGCGTTACAATGACAAATCCCACAGGTAGAGATAAAATACTGAAAGCAGCAAGATCAAAGACGTAAAGGACCTATACAAAGAAAACTATAAAGGAAAATGGGAGGCATTACTTTCCCCAACTTTAAACTGTACTACAAAGCTATAGTTATCAAAACATCATGGTATTTGAATAAAGACAGACCCTCGGATCAGTGGAATAGGCTTGAGTTCTCACGCATTGTCTCCCAGACATACAATTTCCAAATTTTTGACAAGGGAGCAAGAAATCCTAAGTGGAGCAGGGAAAACCTCTTCAACAAATGGTGCTGGTAGAACTGGTTAGCCACTTGCAAAAATGCAAACATACACCCTAGTTAATATCATGTACATAGGTAAAATCCAAATGGATTAAAGACCTTGATATCAGACCTGGTACCATATGGTAGGTATATAGAACAACACATCGGTAAAACAGTCCATGACATTGAGACTGAAGGCATCTTCAAGGAGGAAACTGCACTTTCCAAACAAATGGAAGCAGAGATCAACAGATGGGAATACATTAAACTGAGAAGGCTCTGCACCTCAAAAGAAATAGTGCCCAGGATCCAAGAGTTACCGACCGAGTGGGAGAAACTATTTACCCAACACCCATCAGATAAGGGGTGAGTGCAGCTATAGAAATATCTACACAGAGAACTACCATAATCATGTGAATGAATGAATGGAAAGCCTGTCTAGAATACAGGTAACGGTAGGGTGGGATGGAGGGAGATTTGGGACATTGGTGGTAGGAATGTTGCACTGTGAAGGGGGGTGTTCTTGACTGAAATGTAATCACTATCATTTATCTAATCGAGATATTCAAATAAAGAAAAAAATTGCTCCTGGCCAGAACCTATCCTGGGACCAAATAAATAAAATAAAACCCTAGTTTAGGCTTTGGCTTACAACCTGTACAGCAAACAAGATCTCTTATTCCAAACCTAACTGAGACCACTACAACTGATCATAACTTCTGGAGACATAATGAAACTATCCTAGGCTTTACCCTAGGGTTGGTACAAAAACCAAGACCACCATCTACAAAAGACTGATTATAACAACAGTGATGAAACAGAACTTCTAGAACCATAAAGAAAGACTCCACGCTAGGCTCCCTCCTATGACCTTTGCAAATACCAAGACCTCTAGTTACATAGGCCTGATTTTATATCCAAATCTGAGCAGAAATTCCCAAATATCACAAAAAAATCCTACTGGAGAAAATAAGAGCATGTAAGGAGCCTGAGGATATCCCTATGGCAGTATATTTCAAGGGTAGACAAACCCTGTATCTTTTAGGCCAGGGGAACTCTCTTTTCTTTGTTTTTTTTTTTTTTTGGGTCACACCCTGCAGTGTTTAGGTGTTACTCCTGACTCTAGGCAGTGCTCAGGATTTACTACTGGCTCTAGGCTCAGAAATTGCCCCTGGCGGCACAGGGGACCATATGGGATGCTGGGATATGAACTACCATCCTTGTGCAGGAAAGGAAAACGCCGTAGTTCATGGTATCTCTCTGGCCACAGGAGAGATCATCCCTCTCCAATCATTGTTTTTATGTTTTATATTCAGGTATTAAATATATCCACAGACAGCAAAAAAAGGAAATCCCTTTCTATTCCCAATATTTACTGTACCTATGCAAAAAAAGATGCAAATTAATTGTTTCTGTTATTGTTCTTGATGGTTTTTTTTGTTCTTTGTTTTGAGCTTTGTCTGGTTTTTATCTCGAGACCATAGTTATTGTTTGGTTGTTGTTTTTATTGCTGTGGTGCTTTTTGGGTTGTTTTTTTTCTTTGTTTTGTTTTTTTCCTATTGTGTATTCTTGTAATGTTTTTTTCCTTTTCAACTTTTTTCTCTTAAATTGATATTTATACCCTCTAGAGGATTCCTCCCACTTTTTGCTTTTTTGACTTTTGGCTCCCCCTTTTTTCTTCTTTCTAACAGAACCATACTTGAACCACCTTATTCTAACTCACATATTGGAGGAGAAAGAATGGAGGCTACCAAAACCAAACAGACGTGTGAACATCAAGTAGAAATAAAAAATGCTCAGACTTCACACCAAAGCCAATGACAACAGAGTCTATACGCAATCTACAACAAGCTAGACACAGAGGAGACCACCCAAACTAGCAGCCCGGGGGGCAAAGAAGGGGGATATGGGATGCATGCTGGGATGTCTACCGCTGTGTAATCTCTCTGGCTCCTCTTTTTCAAAAATTTGAATATATAAATGTTATTATTTCTCAGCAATATTTCTTGAAATTCCTTTAAAACTTCATTTTATGTTTAAAACTGTCACCTCTGTAGAAACATACCAGCTTAGATGGTAATTTCTACCTGAAACAATTGAATGTTCAGAAACAAAGTAACAAAATGACTAATTACCAAAAAAAAAAAAAGAAAAGAAACAAGTTGCTGCTGGCTTTTGAGGATCATTTGAATGCCAGGGGATAAAAATGTGGTCTGTCCTAGGCTAGTGCTTGCAAGGCACACACCTTACCTCTAGCGCCACTGCTCCAGCTCTTGAAAATTTATCTTGTTCAATAGAAATTAGGTCAGTCTTCCTTTTCTTGCTTGAATTGTTTGAAATGGGAGATGAGTTGTTTTGTATGTTCTTTCTTTCTACTTAAAGTGTTTCTTAATTGCTTTAAAGATTCAATGTCACTGTTTATTTTTGTTGTTTGGATCAATATATGTATTGTTTGTGTACTATTGGGGATCTCTTTTGTTTAGCTCTCTTTCCCACTTCATTTGTATAGAAGTCTCTTTTCAGAGAGTAGGAAAGTTATCTGCTATTACTCCTTGTTCTTCTCTTTTCCCATTTTTCTCTCATCTGGTATTCCTATAAATTGGAGATTATTTCTCTTCTCTTTGTTCATTAAGTACCCTTCAATTTGTTTCACTGCTTTCTCTCTCTCTCTCTCTCTCTCTCTCTCTCTCTCTCTCTCTCTCTCTCTGTTTGGATTTTGTACGACACCCAGCAGCACTCAGGAGTTACTTCTGCTCTCTGCTAAGTAATCACTTCTGGCAGGTATAGGGGACCATATGGGATTTGAACCACTGTAGGTTCAGGGTCAGCCACTTGCAAGGGAAATTTCATACCACTGTCTATCTCCCTGACCCAATCTGTTATTTTTTTTTTTTTTTTGCTTTTTTTGTCATACCCGGCATTGCTCTGGAATTACTCCTGTTTCTAAACTCAGAAATCGCTCCAGCTTTCTTTGACCACGTGGGACACTGGGGGATCGAACCATAGTTCCTTCTAGGATAGGCACTTGCAAGGCAAATACCCTATCGCTTGTGCCACCGCTCCTCGCCCCCCCCCCCAGCTCTCCTTTCTTTCTTGACTTCATTAATCATCTCTGGTTTGTAATTTGTCTTCAAGTTTGTCAATGTGATTTTCTACCTTGTAATTCTAGCCATAGTGGTTTGCTGACATGTTTTTCAGTCCTTCAGTTTCATTTGTATGGAGTCTCATTTTCCAAAAGAGTTCTTTGTGTTGGTTGAATTGTCCAGCGTTATGTTATTTTTTATTTTTTCTTCCCAGCTTTAGATTTCTTAGTTTGCTGGCTAGTAACTTCTTTATTTCATTGCTAAAACATTAAGTGTTTATTTTTGATCCTCATCTGTAAGGTCCAGGCATATTGGTGGACTTGGAAATTTGCCAGGATTTCTCTCCCTATTCCTAGCTCAGGAGTCTTCCATAGTTTTTAATTTTTCTTTTAATGGATTTTAATGGAGTTTCAGGATGTTTAAGAAATTGATCTATTGAACTGATTGTATAAAATGTGTCTAGAGGTATACCTGCTTTTTTCCCTAAACAAATGAGGTTATCTGATTATGATAAATAATATTTCAAAGTAATTTCTACATTTGCTCAACCGGGTTTTAAGCTATTACATATTTCAGGAGAAAGAAATGGTAGGTCCAATATGCCTGGAAATACATGATCTAAATTGAATTATCCACACACAAAAGCACCGGCATGTGAAAGATTGGGGAATGAAGAGTTTGTGGGAGGGATCGAAGGGTCACTCTCCCTACTCAGACAGGGACCTGATGAAATTGGTTGCAGGACAGTTGGTGCTCAGTACCAGAAACCTCCAGCTTCTTCTGTTTAAGAGACATGTATTTTGGCAGCATTTGCTTTGATTCCTGGGTTTTCATTCATTGCTCACTACCTGAGGGACACAGGTAAAATGCATTTGAGGCAACAGCTCACTAATCCTCCGCAGTATAATACAGCCCCCTCAATTAAACTTCTTTTTTCTTTTGATTTTGGGTCACACCCAGCAGCATTCAGGGATTATTCCTGGCTCTATACTCAGAAATCCGCTCCTGAGAAGCTCAGGGGACCCTATGGGATGCCAGCATTTGAATCACCGACCTTCTGTATGAAAGGCAAAGGCCTTACCTCCATGCTACCTATCCGGCCCCCTCCATTACATGCTTTATTTCATTTTATCCTGATCTCATCTGTGCAATATCAAAATGCATACTGAGAGCACAGATTCTTCCTCTGTTCCTTGGTTTGTCAGCTTTCTATAGAATCTCAGACTCATGCACAGGCTTCAGTCTGTTTCCCATTATCTAACCCCAGAAAATACTCTTCTTGGCAGGGCATTGCAAGGTGAAACCTTTGCTGATCTCCTGGCTGGAGGATGGAATTCTGGATAGGCTGCCAAGAGGCATGCTTGCAGGTGAGTGTGGGATGATGTTCTTGGGAGCAAGTCATGGATTGGGAGTAGAACATTGTGGGCCTGTGTGAAAGGGGGCCCTGGACTGGGGCGTCCTGCTCCCAGATCATTGGTGCAGGATCTGTCTTGCTCCCATTCACTGCCCTTAATGCTGAACCCAAAAACTAATAAAAGATTTTGAATATGTGTTTGTTAACTTTACAAGTTAGAATAATTATAAATGGTAAGATAAAACATACTGTAATGGAAAATGGCAGTTGGGATGCAAAAAAAAAAATACTGTTAGGTACCAGCATACAGGGAGTGACCCCATATCCCAGAGCAAGGAATAAGTTGTGGGCAACTCTGCGTATACCTTCGAATTCCAAAAGCAGAAATTAGAATATTTAAGAATATGAAGTCTTATCTTGCTTTATCCACAAAATAAGAAGAGCCGTGAGAACAGAATTTAGCAAGAGATAGAGCTATGGTCCAGAAAGCCTTGTAATTCTACTCTGACCAAATTCTTCTTTCAGCAGAACCGAAGCCAGAAATCTACCCATGTGCCTTCTGGTCTCGGACTTTCTCCAATCAGAACTTACTTAATCATCACATGAACCCAATTCATCCCTCTTGGATAGTCCCAGGAGCATTGCCAAGAGAGAATGCTTCATCAGAGAACTCCTATCCTCAGAATCAGAACCAATGGCAAAAGCATTCTAATACTTACAATTACAAAACTAGAAATGATATACTTGAAAGTCAAAAGCAAGAAGAATGCTCCATACCTTTAGATGAGGAAGAAAATAACACCGGGCATATATTAAATCCAGAGGACACAGGTAAAGTAGGTCAAGGATTAAGAATAAAAAGATTTTTAAGAGATAAGAATGTGAGGCCTAGAAAAGATTTCACTCTTGTACCAAATGTGATACACCAGAAGACACACACAGAAGAGAAGCCTCATGATTTGACGGAGTGTGGGCAAGGCTTTAGTCAAAAGTCAAAACTTACCACACACCAGAAGACACACAGTGGAGAGAAGTCCCATGTTTGCAGGGAATGTGGGCAAGGCTTCAGTTATAGGTCAATTCTCATCAGACACCAAAGGATACACTCACGAGAGAAGCCCCATGTTTGTGGGGAGTGTGGGCGAGGCTTCAGTCATAGGTCAAGTCTCATCTCACACCAAAGGATACACACAGGAGAGAAGCCCCATGTTTGTGGGGAGTGTGGGCGAGACTTCAATCAGAGGTCACAACTCATCATACACCAAAGGATACACACAGGAGAGAAGCCCCATGTTTGTGGGGAGTGTGGGCGAGGCTTCAGTCTGAGGTCACAGCTTATCAGACACCAGAGGACACATACAGGGGAGAAGCCCCATGTTTGTAAGGAATGTGGGCGAGGCTTCAGTCGTAGGTCAAGTCTCATCACACACCAAAGGATACACACAGGAGAGAAGCCCCATGTTTGTGAGGAGTGTGGGCTAGGCTTCAGAGATATGTCAGGTCTCATCAAACACCAGAGGACACACACAGGAGAGAAGCCCCATGTTTGTAGGGAATGTGGGCGAGGTTTTAGTCAGAGGTCAAATCTCATCAAACACCAGAGGACACATACAGGAGAGATGCCCCATGTTTGTGGGGAGTGTGGTCGAAGCTTCAGAGATAGCTCAACTCTAATCAAACACCATAGGACACATACAGGGGAGAAGCCCCATATTTGTAAGGAATGTGGGCGAGGCTTCAGTCAGAGGTCAAGTCTCATCACACACCAGAGGACACATACAAGAGAGAAGCCCCATATTTGTAGGGAATGTGGGCGAGGCTTCAGTGTTAGGTCAAGTCTCATCACACATCAAAGGATACACACAGGAGAGAAGCCCCATGTTTGTGGGGAGTGTGGGAAAGGCTTCAGGGATAGGTCAAGTCTCATCAAACACCAGAGGACACATTCAGGGGAAAAGCCCATGTTTGTAGGGGATGTGGGCGAGGCTTCAGTCAGAGGTCATACTTCAACACACTAAAGAATCTGTCCCTGATTAAGTATTTCTGATCAGCATGTTGCATTCTTAATAAATTGATTCCTAGGCTTAGGCAGAATTCTTATGTTTAAGAGGATTTATTTGCATGAAATATATCTCCTGGTAAATAAAGCCTTTTGTATATTTGTTTTGCTTTGCAATAACTCAGGCATTCTCCATGACTTACCTTTAACTTAGAAGCTGTATTATATGTGGGAGTTCCTCATCTTGTGTTACGCCCTTAAGTATGTGTGCGTTATTGCCTGCATCAACGTTTGTTTGGCCCTGTGGTCCAATGCCCTACTTTTGGCGCATAAAGTTTCCACTTGAGTTGATACCATATTTCTTATAATCACTCATCATATACATCTTTTGTGCAGCAGAAATCTCAAACTTTAGTTGTACATAGGATTCTTGGAAAACACCATTTAAGCTAACGAGGGAACAGGGCTGTTAACGAGTGGGGTGTGTGGCAGGGAATAGAGATTGAAAAAGCATGCATGTTAAAACCAGAGCCACAGGACATTTTCCTTTTCACATCGCTGATCTAGGATGGACCTTGGTTAGATCCCTAGCATTCCATATAGGATCCAAAGGAGGTTTTTTTCAAAGCTGCCTGTATTCACAGAGGGCATTTCAAAATAGCATATGTAAGAAAGAAAGCTTGTACTCAGGCATTCGGAACCTTAAAGCCTTGATTGTCTATCCATGAGACATTTACGATAAAAGGGGATATAGCATAAAAACGAAGACATGACTTCAGCTGACATTTCTTTTTGGTTTTTTTTGGGGGGGTCACACCCGGCACCTCAGGGGTTACTCCTGGCTGTATGCTCAGAAATCGCTCCTGGCAGGCTCGGGGGACCATATGGGGATGCCGGGATTCAAACACCGTCCTTCTGCGTGCAAGGCAAACGCTTTACATCCATGCTATCTCTCCAGCCACTCAGCTGACGTTTTAAAGAATATTCAGATTTATAAACACAGCTTATTAGCGACATTTGCATAGATTCAGTATTTTCTATTTAGTCTTACAGAACAATTACTCTGAAATCTAACTTTGCTGTTAGCCTTCGTGCATTCATATCAAGGGTTAACAAGTTCTCAATGTAGGCCGGAGAGATGGCATGGACGTATGGCATTTGCCTTGCATGCTAAAGGAGGGTGGTTTATATCCCAGCATCTCATATGGTCCCCTGAACCTGTCAGGAGCAATTTCTGAGAGTATAGCCAGGAGTAACCCCTGAGCACTGCCGGGTGTGACCCAAAAACCAAACACCAAAAAAAAAAAAGTATAAAACTGCCCTGCATCACAAATATGTCTGAACAATATTAGCCCCTTTGCCTTTTTTGGTAAATTAGTTTTGTCTGAAAATCATGACTTGTCAGGGCTAGAGTGATAGCATGGAGGTAGGGCATTTGCCTTGCATGCAGAAGGACGGTGATTCAAATTCCAGCATCCCATAGGGTCCCCAGTGCCTGCCAAGAGCGATTTCTGAGCATAGACCTAGGAGTAACCCCTGAGTGCTGCCGGATGTGACCCAAAAAGCAAATAAATAAATAAAATTAAAAAGGAAAGAAGTAAAGTTCTCAGTGACTGCTGATGACATGGTTTTATGTTTAAAAATAAAGAAAAAGAAAATTATGACTTGTCAAGAAATCCAGGATAGGGGCTGGAGAGATAGCACAGTGGTAAGGTGTTTGCCTTAGATGCAGAAGGACGGTGGTTTGAATCCCAGCATCCCATTTGGTCCACGGAGCCTGCCAGGACTGATTTTTGAGCATGGAGCCAGGAGTAACCCCTGAGCGCTGCCGGGTGTGACCCATAAAAAAAAAAAAGAAATCCAGAGTAAATATTCCACCTTTCCTTTGAATAAATGGAACAGAGCTCCGCCCCAATTTGAGTTTATGACCTCTATCTCCCACAGCCACTGTACCCACCTTTCAAAAAACCCCAGAAGGGCCCAGAGAGATAGCACAGTGGCGTTTGCCTTGTAAGCAGCCGATCCAGGACTAAAGGTGGTTAATTCGAATCCCGGTGTCCCATAGGGTCCACCGTACCTGCCAGGAGCTATTTCTGAGCAGACAGCCAGGAGGAACCCGTGAGCACCGCCGGGTTTGACCCAAACCGAAAAAAAAAAAAAAGATAAAAAAAAAGAAACCACAGAAGATTCCTTAGTGTCTGGGCTAATCCGTCTGTGACTTGAAGACACACAGGCGATAAACCACAGACTTGCAGGGACTGTGGTTGAGGCTCCAGTTTGAAGTCAAAATTACAAAGCTTCAGTTAGAGGCGGTTTTATCATACGCAAGTGGAAACGGGAGAAACCCCATATGTGTAGATA